>NC_056726.1:582462265-582507265 GCF_019279795.1 Protopterus annectens | reverse complement strand
TGAGGAAGAGTTTCCCCCATTAGAACGACATGGAAGGAGACAGGATTCTATACATTTTGAGTCAAGAAATTTTCACATGGGGGGGAAGGGAAAGGGGAGACAGTATCAATATGTACCCCAGCCCAAACAGAATTAGATCAAACACAGGAAATTATTGTGGTAGACCACATTAGGAATACATATCAAGATTTTACTATTTATAATTTTAGCAGTTTAGTGTTAACAAAAGGTCATTTTAATCTGTTCAGCAAAGGGTTGAAATATATACCCCTCACTAGAGGAGACATTACAAACACCTTACTAGACGTGAAACTATTTACAAGAAAATTAAATCTAGAAGTTTTAGCCTCAAGAGCAGGCTTCAACAGAAACAATACAAATGAAGGAAACCTCACTAGAAAATCCACTTATAATCCACCACTAATTCCCCAGATAAAAAACTTTGAAATGGTAATGGAAAGGGAGGTAAGAAAGACCCAGAATTATAACAACAATAACAAAAGATGATTCATACACTACAAGAATTTGGACTTCGAAGAAAAAGAAGTGTTAAAATATTTGAAAAGTAACACCTCTATAAGAATAATGAAACCAGACAAGGGAGGGGGGATAGTAGTAATGGATAAAATAATATATGAAGGGAAGATGGATGGTATTTTGAGAGATGAAACAAAGTATAAAACAGTATCTAAAAATGAAGTGAATAGAGCCTATAGTAGAATTGACTTGACAATACAAGATTTAGTACTTGAAAAAGTCAATAATGACAAAACATTTAGATACTTAGAAGTAAAGAAACCAAGAATTGCGACAATTTTCGGAATACCAAAAATTCATAAAAACTTAGAGAATCCCCCACTACGACCTATAGTATCGGCTGAAGGGTCAAAAACAACACCACTTGCCAAGTTTGTGGATTCAAAAACAAAACATATCTGGGTGAACAAAGAGGTGATTTTAAAAGATCCATGGGACTTTCTGAGGGAATTAAAGACAGGATATTACAGAGACGACTTGCTTTTCATTACTATAGACATAATAGAGTTTTCCAGTATACCTTATGAAGAAGGAATGGAGATGTTTGAAGAGAGTGTATTTCACGACAAAAAGATGACACAAGATGAAAAAATTAGCTCAGTTGCACTCATGGACATGGTATTGAAAAACAACTTTATCATGTTTGGAGGTGAATTTTACCAACAGACAACAGGTGTGTCCATGGGTGCAGCATGTGCACCCACCTTTGCAAACATTGTTTTAAGCAAATGGGAGGAAAAATACGTACTTAATTCTGGGTTTAATAAATACTGGTTATTATACCGTAGGTTCCTAGACGATATAGTTATGTTTTGGACGGGGGCGGAGAGGAAATATTCATGGAATTCTTCAAATATATTAACAACACTACTAATTTTCTAAAATTTACACATACTGTTAGTTTATAGACCTTTAAGTATTTAGATGTAGAAGTTTACAAAAAAGATAGTCAATTTGAAACTAAGGTGTATAGAAAAGATACCTATGTTAATTCCTTCCTGCACTATGGCAGTGGACACCCCTTACACTGTAAGAAAAACATTGTGAAGGGTCAGTTTGTAAGGGGTTCTAGAATGACCAGTAATCAAGCTGACTTTGCAGATGAATGTGAAAAGTTAGAAAAAATGTTCAAGGATAGGGGGTATCCAAAAGATTTTGTGGAAAAAATGAGAAACGAGGTAGAGGAAGGAAGAAGTAATAGATTTCACCCCATAAAAGGGATAGATTTAAATAGGTATTTAGGGGAAAAGAATAGTGAAGAAACAAAAATGGTGAAAGGTTATCAAAAGAGTTTAGTAGTGGAATATAATTTGGTAAACAAGAATTTGAGGAATGTATTGGAAAGAGAATGGAATACTTTCTCCACATTAACTGACATAGATGAAATTAAAAAGATACAACTTAAAATAATATATAAAAATGCGCCAAATTTGAAAGTATGATAGAAAAAGTTGGACTTAATAATTCAGGATCAACTAATAAAAGGAAAGGAACCTACAAATGTGGTAAATGTCAACAGTGTCCTTATATTATGAACACAAATGAGGTTTACATTTATAGTAGAAGAAGAAAAATTATAAGCAAGGGTTTTTATAATTGTGATTCTGATAGAGTGGTATATTTAGTGGTATGTGAAAAATGTCAATCTTTTTATATAGGGAAGACGGAAAGAAGTCTGAAAAAAAGAATTTATGAGCACACATATGACATTAGTAGAGGCAAGGAAACTAATGCTCTTTTTAAACACAGTAAGACATGCAATGGATATAGTTTTAGGTTTTTAGTATTGGAGCAAATTAAAGTGGACACTAGAGGTGGCCCATGGGAAGACATCCTTGAAAGTAAAGAATTGTGGTGGCAGGTTAGCTTGGAAGCAGGAAAGGAACCAGGCTTGAACGATTATTTATCCATAGTGTCCTTATTGAAGTTAAAGTCAAATAAAATTTAATTGTAATAATAGTAAAAGGTCACTAGAGGGGGTAAAACACTAAAGTAACACTAAATAAACATCAATGGTGTCAGAATGAATGGACTTTTTATATACATTTTTGAAAAACTATTATGTACAGATTAATTGATTTTAAAACATTTTATAAACATACACATGTATTTTAAATATTTATTGGTTAAGGGTTTTTAAAAAAAGAGATTTTAGGTAGGCAATGTTTTATAAGCACTAATGCACTTTTTACAAGTCTGAACTAATGAATATTCATGAATGAATATATTCAATTTGATTTGGTGAATTTGAACTGAAGTATGTGGTTTTATTGGTTCATTTTTAATTAATTTGACATGTTAAGAGTATTTAATAGAGTTGTTTGCACTAAAATTTTGTCTGATGAAGTCCTGATAGGACGAAAACGTAATTGTGTGAAGCAGCGTTTATGGCGTTTTTTTGTGAATAAAAACAGCTTCTTCATTTGGTCTGAGGAGTTATTCCTGGTCGAAGGCATTGTGTTTTATTGGTTTTTGGGTTTCGTTGGAGTGCCTAGCACAGACTATTTCGTGTTTTTGCTACATAATTTAAGTTTACTAAAATAATTTTAACACTACTTTCACATAGGAAAATAAATTGCCTGTCTTGGGACTTAAGCCATGAACACCTGCATGTAAAGCCACAACTCTAACCCCTACACTACCTCAGCTTGGAAATGTTACCTGTCTATTCGCATTTAGCTCCTACAGGAGGTTAAAGCTATGCTAAGCCATCAGCCATAACATGCACACCCACGTAGGTACACTTAAACATACCTTAGGCTAGTGAAAACAAGTATATATTATTATTATATTATTAGGTTATATAGGTGTGTATTGTGGTGTTCTGACAACTACTTGAGACTGCAATCGTGAAATACTGGCATTGATTTGGCTTTCAGGCTTCTATCCTTCAGGGACTCCTGCTAATACACATCCTGTTATCTATCAACTTTCTAATTGTGTGAGGGCAATTTTTCAGGTGTGTCCCTAATGCAGTATTTATTCCCTCATCATTTATGCCTTTGTTAGCGTGCACTGCTGTGAGGGATTATTGACATACATTTGCTTTCAGACTTCTACCCTTATGTGATTCATGCTGATGCATGACCTGTTCTCTATCAATTTTCTATGTTTGTGGGGCTGTACTTGTGCTTTTTCACCTTTGGGGGCTTTATCCCCTGTTATGTGTACATTTGCACACATTTCCTGCTTTAGCAGGTTGCAAAACTGTCATACGGCACTTTAGCAATGCAGGGGGTGTGTCACAGAACCTGTAAGACAGCCCCTGCATTGCTTTCTGGTTGCCGAGTTTTATTTCAGTGTCTGCGGACACTGAAATGATAATTTTTTCATTCCGGTGTCCGCAGACACTGAAATACTGGCATAATATTAGAGGAAAGCTCTAATATTATGCCAGTTCAGTTTAGAAAGTGTTGTACGGCACTTTCTGAGTACAGGGGGCATGTTTAGTGTCTGTGCACTACTTGGACATGCCCTCTGCACTCATTCACAGTTCCTGTCCATGTAGATTAAACAGCAGCGCGCCTTCATGAATATGCAAGGTGCACTGCTATTCTAAACGGACACGAACCACTCCATGCAAGAATAGTCTTATTCTTGCAAGACGTTTCATGAATCTAGGGGATTATTTTCAAAAATCAAGTGGCACTAACCAATGCAAACATTAATACTAGTTTATGGAACAAAAAAAGTACATTCAATTCCCTCCTTCACCCCCTGCTTTTGGCCTTTGAATCAGCTTGCACACAAGAGATACACTTTACACTTAACAATAAGATGAAAAAATATTATAATTTAACCAAAGAAGAATTTGCCACTGGTTTTCTCCCTACCTGACAATATATAGGTTGATACTTAGCTGGGTGAGTTTATCAATGATGCCTTAGTGGGGGATTGTGTCAAAGGCCTTGGAAAAGTCTAGGTAGGCCATATGCACAGATTTGCCCTCGTCTAGGGCTTTGGTGACTGTCTCAAAGAAGTCCACCAAGTTTAACAGGCATGGGATCCCCTTGACAAAGCCAAACTGGGTGGGGTCAAGCATTTAGAGATTTCCTATATCTTTGTTAATAAGGTCCATAATAATTAATTCCATGGCCTTGCAAATAAGGCTGATCAGGCTAATCAGTCTATAGATCCTGGGGTCTGTGGATGCACCCCCTTTGTGCAAAGGGATGACGGTAGCTGTTTTCCATTCTGCTGGGACATGGCCAGTGCTTAGGCTGTGATTGAAAAGCGTGCTCAATGGTGATGCTAATTCCTGTTTTAACCAATGTAGAACACAGCCCGGGATGTTGTGTGGTCCTATAGAGGATGTATTTTTGGCCTTGGAGAGGGCATTTAAGACCTGCTCCTCAGAGATACTAGTCAGGGGACAGGTGTTAGGGATGCTTTGGGGTTTATGTGGCAGGCAGGGGAGTGAAGTTTTCACTGAACTTGTCAGCCAGCAGGTTTGCTATATCCACAGGTTCTATATATGTAGCACCATTAACTATGACTTCAGAGCAAATCTGGGCATTACATTTGAAGTCACATATGTAACTAAAGAACTCCTTGTGGTTATCCTTAGTTAGGGAAGCAAGTTTGGATTTGTAGTTAGCTTTGGAGGACTTCACTAGGAGACTTATTTGCTTGTTTAAGTTGAGGAGGGAGTCTTTCCAGTTTTGAGACTGTTCCTTCCTACTCTTAGACAGGAATTTCTTTCTCCTATTATATAGACTATTAATGGCAGTTGTGCACCAGGCAGGAGTGATTTTCCTTGAAGATCTTGCTTTGGTTCTATCAGGTTTAGGAGAGTCAATATAGTTGTACAGGTGCATGTATAAAGCATTGATGTATAACTCAGCATAGGTGTCTGTTCCATCAGTGGGGGGAGGGGCTATGAATCTATTTATGCCATCACATAAGAGGTTGTAATTGGCCTTGGAGAAGTTTTTTTGTCTAGAAGTTGCTAAGGGGGGGGGGTCTTGTGTTATAATTACTTCTAGAGAGACTGATTTGTGGTGAGATCTCATCAGGGATGGCCACACACTGGCGGTGGTGCAGCGGTTCCCCATGTTGGTGAGCACCAGGTCCAGGATGCTTGAGCCCCTTGTAGGTGTATCAACCAGCTGGTCCAGGGCATTGGAATTAATGAAGTCCAGGAATCTTTGGGCAACTGAGTTAGAACGTGTATAATTTACCCAGTCTATGAATGGGTAATTAAAGTCACCCAAAACCAAGGTGTTTGGTTGTATTTTGATTGACTCAAGTAGATCCAAGTAAGCTGAGTAGATGTCCTGATTCATGGAGGGGGTTCTATAGCTAACAATGACCTTAACAGAGGTCTTACAGTCAATTGCACCTGAAGTAATTCAAGGGAATTGTGCTGTTTAACCAATCTAAAGGTGCATTTATCTTTAATGAATATTGATACACCACCTCCTTTGGTTCTTATGCCTTCATTTTGTGGTCTGAATGTGTGGAAGGAAATGTAATCTGGTGTAGCTGGAGTGCTCTCTGCAGCCTTAATCCAGGTCTCAGTGGCTGCACAAATATCATCATCTTCCAGGGTGAGGACTGCTTCCAGTGAGTACAGTTTCTGGTTTAGACTCCTAACATTTAGCAGCATAACACTGAGGCTATGCTACTAAACTCTAGGTTAAACTTCATTAAACTTCATTATTTAAACATATACATAGTTTTGTGTGTTTCCATTAAGTTAATATGTTATCTTGGTATTCTGGGAGTGTTTTTTTATTGTTTTCATTAAAACAAAATGTCTTGTAACACAAGTGCATTGGTTGTGCGTATTTAGTTGTTTTATGCATTAGTCTCTTTTGTTTCTTGTAAAATGTGACATAGCTTCTGTGAATATTGGGGAGAGATGGGCAAAGGCTGCCAGCCTAGTCAAATAGAATTTGATACATAATTCTATTAACTGTATAAATAAATGTAAAATGCAGGCATGTTTTCTTGATAATAAATGTAAAATACAGGCATGTTTCTTGAGTGTAAAGAATACTGTGAAATGTGGAACTGCAAAATATGTGACAACATTGCACTCTACTGGCCCAATGAAGCCTGTTGTACCCTTTCATGTTAGAATTCGGCCCCAGGGTGGTTGGATGAAGATTTCATGCCCATTATTTTAAGGCTAAAGTTTATGACTAAAATTTAGATGTGGAAGGTGCTTTATTGCTCTTGTTTCGGCTAGCATATACATGTGAAATGTCTTCTATTGTTGTAAGTTTCTGTGCAGGTGTTAGATTGCTAAATAATGCAGTTTGTTTGCCTGGGAAAAACTAAGTGCTAGAAATTATGTAATTTGGGGAGGAACCCAGAGACATGTTTGTTGGTAATGTTTAAATACTATTTCTCACAAGAGTCCAGAAAGCATTTTGATCTTGATATCCAACTTACCAGCACTCTGCTTATGCTCACATGTAAGTTTTTAGCACTGTGATTTTTTGTAGGAATAGTTAAAGCTAGTAAAGATTAAATAGGTATTTTTCTTTGAAATCAGACCTGTCCTACTGTAATATTTTAAAGTTTCTGTGTGATCTCTGAACTCTTAGATAGCTCTGTGGTGTAGAAGTTTTGTCTTGTGTTTTAATTATTTATTATTAAATATTTTTTAAACATTCTACCTGTGGCTGATTTGTGTAGAGATAAGCTCTAGAGTACATTGCATATTTATATAGAGTTTATTGTAATAGGTCACTCTGATAAGCCTTAGACTGTATAGTCACATTACCCTTGGATAATAATATTGCACAGTAATAACTGGACACCCTTTTAAGGGCCTTTTAGTAGCTGATGTTATTAACTGGGCGGTGGCAGTAATTACTACTGCATAGTCTGGGTAAAGGGGCACAGCTGCAGAATCTGTGTCAGCCTTTCCCAGGAGAGTCTGTGAAGTTGAAATACTTATCTCAAAGTCTGTATGTGTGTTGTGTCAGCTACTTGGCAGGGACATAAAGCACTGGTTGTACAGATAGGATACTAGTGGTTCTAGCTTGCCCAGTTAGGCTGAGACCTGGACCCTATAGCTGTGCCAGTGGGGAGTCTTATTGGGGACCTGGTGAGCAAGGGAGCAGCCAGACCCAGACTGACTGTGATCTCTGTGTGCACTTAATGGAAATTGTACTTTACTGTGTGTATTAGTTATCCTTTCCTCTTGAGACGACCTCCCTGGTGTTAGTGGTGAGGATTGAGGCTCCTTGATTGCTGGGCCAGGGCACGGTCATCACAGCTTCCAATATCGATAAGAAAAAACTGTATAAATGATCAACCTGCCAAACATTAGTGGGTACATGTTTACAAAAGCTGGAAATAGACCTTTATATTCATATATGAAAGGTGGGATTAGTGACTTTATATTAAAATAGCAACACTTTCCATGTTATCTTGAAATCTGAATGGTCTCAGGTATAGACTAAAAGGAAATAATATTTAATCATACTAAGAAATGTAGAGTGTAAATAGCAATGCTATAGGAAACACATTTGGAAAGAACTGAGCATGTAAATTTGATAAAGAGAGGATTTCAGGATCAATATTCAGCAGAATATCATGGACAAAGAGAAAGAGGAGTACTTATATTAATTGCTAGAAAGGCTCCAATAATGATAGAAGATGAAAAAAAAATATAATACTGGCAGATTTGTCATAGTAAGGAGCTACTGCCAAAGGATGAGGATTAACCTGGCATGTATTTATATTCCATCTAAAACTGATATCATGTAGCTTGAAAAAAGTGGGAGAAATAATCAGCTTTTAAGGGATATTACTTGTAGGTAGGGATTGGAATTTGATCTGAAACAATGAATATGCTTCTGTGGGCCTAGATGGGAAAATATAACAAAAGAAGGTAGGTTTCTGAAAAAAATGCATGAAAATATTTGGTATGGAAGACATGAATTCAGGAGTAGCAACTCAAAGACAGCTTACATATTATTCACAAGGTACAATAACAGGGCTACAATAGACAAAAATTATATTTCACAGGAATACGTGTACTTAATTGAGAACTTTAACACACATCCAATAACTATTTTAGATCATGTGCAAATAATTACTAAGATAAAAATGCAGGGTAATGAAGGATAAATGAGACACTGGTGCTTCCCCACCTACCTGTTAAAAAGAGTGGAATTTAAGAACTGGGTAGTGAGAACTATTTGGGAGTTATCAGGGAAGATACAAAGTACTCCAGAAGTTGTAGCCAGTGAGTAGAATAAAATGAAACTGGAATTTGAAAACAGGACAGACATAAAAGAAAAAAGATATGATTAAGAAGTAAGAATAATTATTTACATGGGCTGACAAAGGTTAAAGGGTTACAGAATAAGGGGACTCTCACAGATCAAGAAGAGACACAATTGCAGGCTGCTAAAGAGAAATAAGGGAGTACCTGGATAATATGCATGAGTTTAGAAAGATTGCCTTTACACAACTTTTTTTTTTTTATAATAACTAGACAGCACATTTTTTGGCACAATGACTTAGGCAACACAAAGTAGAAAGGGTTGTTGTCAAACTTAGGAACCCTATATCAAGAAAAATAACAAGAGATCATGTAGGAGCTTTAGAGATATTCTGGATTTTTATGAAACTTTGTATTAAGCAGAGAAATGTGAAATTCAAGAAAGAGTGCAAACAGAAATATTTATGTAAGACTTAATTAGTTCAAGGTTAGAAGTCAATGAGGCTCAGCAACTATGAGTTAAGATACTACGGGATGAGACAAAATGGTGATGTATAACCAAGCTGCAGGAAATTCTCTAGGAATATATTGTATTTCAATGGAAGTTTGGAAGTTAAGAGGGAAGAAAGTGATAAAGATCTGAAAGGTTTTGTTTAACAGTATTTTAAAAGGAGGGGAAGCACCAACATCCCGGAGAAATCCGTGGTGGCTGTAATACCTAAAAACAGTAAAGACTCAGCAGCTCAAGCTTCATATGGTCCCATTTCATTTATAAACCATGATTATAAAGTATTTATGTCTATAATGGTTAAAAATGACAAGGGTGTTGTCATAATTGACAGATATGGATCAGTGTGGTTTTGTGGAGGGAAGGTAAACATTTATCAATATCAATAGAACAATGATGATCCAAAGTGAAGCAGACTGTAAGAAAACATTGTGTTTTGTTAGGTCTTGATGCAGTGAAAGCATTCAACAGAGTAAGGATTTTATGAGTACTGCAATGGAAACAGTTGCATTTCCTAATACAATAAAAAAGTTTAATTAGAAGGCTATATGAAGGATCAGAGGTAATAAGTAAAGTGGAAGAGTTCCTCTCTGATAAGTTGCATTTGAAAAGAGGAACCAGGCAGAGGTGTCCTCTTTCCCTTTTGTTATTTGCATTATATTTACAGCCATTGGCAAAGAAAATAAGGGATTCAGAAATACAAGGATATAATCAGTATGATAATCAAGAAAAGTTTGCTTTATTTGCAGATTATATTATTTTGTGCCTGATAAATTCAGAAACAGACATCTCAGTGTTGTCAAACATTTTCAAACAGTTTCAATTCTTTTCAGGATATAAAATTAATGAAGATGAAACAAAGGCTATAGCTGTTTATTTATGTACCCACACACAAATTGGTTCAATAATACCCATATTTATGGGGACATGATAAGATGAAGTATTTATGACTATGAATCAAATAGGCTTCTGTTATGTCAGCTAAGGATAAGTGGAAAGAGACTAAACAAAAGATATTACAAAAACTGAGAAATTGGAAGCTTTTGTTTATGGATATGTATAGTAAGATATAAGCAGTGAAAATGTCTTTAGTCAGTTTAATTTTATATATGAGCCAGGCATATTTTTATCACCAGAGGAGAAGTTGTGGACAATAATTAATAAAGAGTTGAAGGAATTTATCTGGGAGGGGAAGAGGGCAAGAGTTGAATGAGACAAGTTGATCCTTCCAATAGAACAAGGTGGTTTAGGATTACCTAATTTGAAAGCATATTTTAGAGCTACACAGTTAAGGCTCAAATACATAACACAAGCAGAAGGTTAGAATTCAAAATAGAAAAGGGATGATGATGAAGCAGGGGAAGTTCAAAAAATAAAGAGAGAGTGGATTTGAGATGCAGATCCTTAAGGAGAATAATAAGAACCATACAGAATATTATATTCATAAAGTAGCAGAAAGTATTTTGAGAACTAACAACACAAGAATGGAGAAATGAGATTTTGCCAATAGAGATGACTGCAACTGGGGCACAGAAAATAGTCAGGATGATGCTGGAATTCACTGGAGAAAAATATCAGTAGAACCAAGGTATTGAGAACAAATAACTAGATAGGGAAAAGTAATACAGCGGGATGAGGTCAATAAGATGTTTATACTTCAGGCCAGAGACCATCTTCCTTATCATTGATTGATATCAAAATATAAGGATAGGGGAATCTTAAGACTGCCTTTTGTGGGGTTTTTATTCAAATCTAGAGCAGAAACTACTGTTAAAAAGGGGTTATTTAGTATGACATATAAAATATTGCATGATAACTATAAGAATCAATCAGAGGAGGTTAGAAAAGACCAAGAAGAGTGAATGGAAAAGCAATTCACAAGAGAACAATGACAGGACTTATGTATGGCTCCCAAGTATGAAACCAAGTCCAGAAAGTTTAAGATCTTTGCTTGGAAGTGTTTGCATGGGTATTTTTATAAACCAAGTAGACTTCATAAAATTTGTATTCGGGGTAACAGAAAACATTGAAGGTGTGTTGGGAAGAAAGAGGTAAATAGGAACATGTGCTTTGGGAGTGTAATGAATTGGCAGATTTGAAAAATTCACTATACAGTATTCTGTCAAAAATACTGGGTAAGTAGGGCATAGCCAAGATGGCTAACTAACAGCAGCAACTGGGGAAAGCGCTATGAAAACTTTTCTCTGACAGAAAATATAATAAAAAAATAAAATTTGGATATACTTGTTAGCTAATTTTATTCACTAACAGTCAGAGAAAATATTTACAGCTTCAAGTTCTTCAAAAGATGTAATTTTCCTGTCAGAATTTCAACTCCTTGGTTGAAAGAGAAGAGACTTCAACACAAGCCACTCAAGAAATGGTACATAAACTTCTTTTGTTAAAAAAAGGCATCCAGTGACTAATATCTAGTATGCAGGATGTATTACTCAAAATGGACAAACTGGATATAAAAATAGTTTCAAAGAAGAGTCCATAAAGAAGATGGAACATTTATAAATTCTTATGAAACAACAAAGTGCACAAATCAGCAGTATGGAAGAAGCTTTAAATGATCATGAAGGAAGAATAATTGAAGGTAATTCTCAGACTGAATTTCTTTTAAAACAAAATAACTCACTCATAGAGAAAGTTGATGATTTAGAAATAGACTAAGACAAAATAACAGCAGAATTTATGGTATACCTCAAAAGTATGAAAGACACAATATAATACACCCCTTAACAACCTGGCTGCATAAAATATTAAATCTACCTGAATTTTTATCTTTTGGAATTGAAAGGGCACATAGATCCATGAGATCACCTTCGAAGAAGGAAAAACTCACCACCATGTTCAATTATAGTTAAGCTTATGTCCAGCTTAGAAAAAGATCAAATATTAAAAACAGCATGGTCCAGCCCACCTATTAAAATAGCCAAACATTTAATCAGATGTAACAATGATTATTCCAGTAAAGTAATCAGTAAAAGAAAATCCTGCTTACCACTAATTAAGAAACTTAAAAAGAACAATATTAAATCCATGTTGGTGTTTCCTGCAAATATCTTTTTTTGTTTTGCCTTCTGAAGGAACTAAAATATTTGACACACTGGAGGAGGCATTCATTTTTGCTATCAAAAATAAAATCCTTAATAATACTGAAGAAATGGATGGGAACAGTATATCCCTCAAGTGAGAGACAGTGAGCTGAACTCCATGAAATTTGCTTCTAATATTAAAATGCTTAAAACAAGTCACTTTTACTGTCTGATTGCAGGACTTTTATTTTTTTGTAACAATAGATTTACCTTTTAAGCAAAAGACTTGTACTGGAAGTTAAGCATCAAAACATATATAAGTATGTATTTATATTTTAAGCTAAAACATTTTGCATGATAAGGAATATAAACCCTTGGTTTTAATGTTTTACTATACTTACAGTAAAAGGCTTAATATATTTCATTTAACTAAACTTATAAATGTATCTCTAAATGTTAAATACTTCCTGTAAGAGAATGTCATTAAATTATAAGCAATAGATTTAGTAACATTAAGACTATATAAGTTAAGAATTTCATTTTCTTTGTTTAATTTTGCTTATTATGTCCATTGTTGGGTTAAATAAACATTAGATCTAAGTAATATGCTAATTTGAAGTGTTAAAGTACTGTTGATTTTGTTTTCTTTGTTCCTGTGTAACACATTCCTTTCACAGGTCATTTATGAAACAATTAACACTTTAAAAACTTGAGAATAAAAGAATATTCCCAGTTGTGTGAAAATGCTTGCTTCTTGCTTGCCTTGCTTCCCACCAGCTCCTTGAGCAGTTTTGAAGAACATCTAGGTCAAAGATCATCACTGAAGTCTGTGAAAACAGGAAGGAGCTTTCTTTTCCTTCCTTTTCCAAGTATATATATATATATGTATATATATATATATATATATATATATATATATATATATATATATATATATGGATTTACTTCATAATCTCGAAATACTGACACATCAAATTTCAGTATCTCAAAACTATAAAACCAAATCCACAAAACACCGAAACTACAAAACCCCAAGCCCAAAACTGCGAAATTCAAAACGCCGAACAACCTGCATACACTACACCATACATACACAACACCCACATCACAACATAAACAAACAAAAACTACACACATATAAAACTCATATACACATAAGCAGGGGGGCAAACCCCCCTGCACCCCCATTCCCCTACTTATATATATATAAAAATATATATATATATATATATATATATATATATATATATATATAAACTCTGAGATCGCACAAACAGGAAACAAATGCAAACTCACAAACGCACATTCTCCAGTCCCTCACACATACATCAAACATATCAGCACACTCAAACACACTCTAACTCCCACTCAAATCCCTAAAAAACACTCACTTACCTAACAAAACACCTAGATCCACACAAGGCACCGCACACCATAAACACACAATCCTGGATATCACGTAGCATAAGGCCATAACTGCAAATTCGAGATATTTGAATTTGCAATTATGCACTTTTGCTATTTTAAACATTCAGGGTTATAGTCTCGAGATACTGAAATTCGACATTTCAGTATTTCGAGATTATAAATGGCATATATATATATATATATATATATATATATATATATATATATGTATGAGAAATCTTCCCAAAATAATATCTTTTTTAAATATTTATTTAGAAGTCAAGAACTGGTAAAACAAAAGCTATAGTAATGTTTTGAGCAGCTGCTGACATCTAATTTGCTTACATTTTGCTAAACATTAATAGCTTATGCTGTAGTGTTAGTAACTCTCACTTTACATATTAAGGGAAAGAAGTAAAGGTAAATATTTGTTTCTAATTAGAACAGTTTAAAGGAATCAAGAAGAATGAGAAACTTACAAAGGAAATTAGCAGCTGCTGTGTGCTATGAGTTATCATTTTCACATATTGCAATCACATTCTAATGTTAGGATGTGAAGCTTAGATCAGAGCAGCAGTTCACAACAGTTAAAAACACACCTTCAAATTAAGCACGCAGGAATTCTTTTACAGATATATATATATATATATATATATATATATATATATATATATATATAGTCACAATTGCTTGTAATATTAGAATTAATAAGAAGCGTAAACATCTTATGAATAATATGCAAATGCACAAGGAATTAAATACCTACTATGTAAGATTAATACAAGAACAGCATCAGAAAGTTATGAAATATATACACATACTGTAATCTCTACTAGAGAGCTGATGATTAAATAGTTCTTTGATGATGAGAGATTTTTGAAATAGAAGTTATATAGAATAAGGTAGAATATTAGTGGGCAAATAAGACATAAATATATATATATTTAAATAACAAACTACTTATAAGAAAGATATGTATTACATATACCTGCATAAGGCAGAAATATGAATGTACAGGATCTCATATAATTTACATAGAAAATCATATAAAAATATTTGAAAATATCCTCAAAGCTGAAATTTGAAACTTGGCCATGTGAACTTTGAATTTGTGCATATTGTATGTTATTAGATTCACTAAGTTTACCTGAAATAACTTATTTCTTAAGTCAGAGCTGAAATTTAAGCATTATATCGCTGAATCAGTACATCCATTTTGATAGAAAGCAAAGTGGATTTTTCAGTATGTTTAAACCCAGGAAGGGAGAATGGGATTTGAATTAAGCACACTATAACTTTAGAATACATTATAAACTGCATTTGTTTGACTCTATAGAAATAGCAAGACATTCTCTTTAACTTCAGTAAAGTATATATTATTATGAATTAGTTTAATACACGAAAAGATATCTAAATATTTTCATATTTATCATATTAAATTTGTTACACAATTTAAAGCCATAGACACTTGCCCTTTTAAAATTCATTCATAGTTTTAGGTAGATCTATAAAGCACAGATATATTTTTGCATGATACATATATATATATATATATATATATATATATATATATATATATATATATATACATTGATTTTCCTTTTGTATAATAGTTCAGTATGATAAGATTACTTGTCACCTCTAAATTTACAGATATCTTTATCTGTTCAGGTTCCACTCTAGTTATTTCTTTAGAGATTTAGTTATAATAATGTTGCATGACCAAATAATTTAGGAATATTTAATGGATAATTTATACTACTATTACATAAATAAGTATACAGTTCACATTTTTGTTGGATTATTTAATATTTGTGATTAATGGAAGAGGATTATTAAACTTATGTAGTAATGGGGGAATAGTTTAAATGGCAAAATATAATTAATAGTATCTTATTATCTTTAACTTAAATATAATAGTATATTAATTATTGGTAAGTCACAGTAACTTTTGGCTATTTTTTTTTATTAATTTTTAGGTATTGGTAGGTAGAGAGATAGTCTAATAGCTTGTCTATTCAACAGCTAGGAAATTTGGCATCCATGCTAGGTAGTGTTTTATTAATAATATAGACAGTTACAATTGTAGACTTGTTTTTGTTTGTGTTATTTATGAGGTTTAGTAGTTTAGTTTGTAGAAAGGAAGAATTCAAAAACATGTGGAATGTTAAGATAGTGTTGGAGGAATGCATTAGAGTCTCATATACAATTAAATATGGTAGATAAATGTTCATATTATATTTTAAAAGAAATATTTTTAAATGCACAGTAAAAATAGTTTTAATCTATTCTCTATTAATGTAAATGGATTAAATAATGGCAACAAAAGGAAATCATTAATGAGATATCTAAAATTAAATAGGGGAGGCATTATATTCTTGCAGGAGACTCACTTGCTAGAGAAAGATATACCATATTTAAATAACTTAAGTTACAAAATGTTGTAATCTGCTTCTTTTAACAAAAAGATGAGAGGAATTGCTTCACTTTGGAGAAAATCTAATGTAATGCCAAAGATCATGGAATCCATTAATGATCACAAAGGAATTTATATATTGGTAAACATTAAATAGAATGGCAAACTCTATACACTGGCTAAATTTTACTGGATGCCTGGAATAGGTGCAAGAGTGGCTAGAGATCATTTAAACTTACTACAAAGTCATTGGAAAGGTAGTTTAATTTTAGCAGGGGATTGTAACTGCATATCTAATATAGAAGATACAAGTGAACAGAAAAAAAGCTAAAATTATGGCATCAGTTAAAGCACTTATTTGTGTGTGCCTTAGGTATTTTGTTGTTCTTATTACTAAATGTATACTCTTATTGTACTTAATTTTTTTATTAATATGTCTCTTTGTAATTGATTTATGTGTGGAGCTTTTCTCCCCGGGCCTCTACTGAAAATGGACATATATCCAGCTAGACTAGCCCGGTTAACAAATGTAAAATAAATAAAATAAATAAATAAATAGTAATAATATTTTAGTTGATTTAATAGTAAAAGCAGATGATAAGTCATTGTTCTTCACTCATTATTCTTATGCACTTTGGATGCAAACTAGAACTGATAGAATTTATGTGTCTACAGGTTTACTTAATAACGTGAACTATTTTAAAACTATACATTGTCCTTTATCTGATCATAATGCACTAAGTATTAATATATTAATGGATATAATGAAAGTTCAGATTATTTATAGAATACAAGTATGTATATATGATGAAATTAAAAGAATTTAAGAGTTACCTTAAGGAACATATCATGAATTATTTTTATCTATGAATGATAATGGCCGGGTTAGTAAAGTCATATGATAGGACTTCCTAAAAATGCTTATTAAAGATAGAATGGGAAGTTGGGCTAGTAATAAAATGAAAGTGTGGGATAAAGAGTTGTTAGAAATACAAGATGAAATACACAAAGTGAGGTTTGAACAAAGAAATTAGATAATACTAAAGTCATTAAAAATTAATGACAAAATATCAAACAGTTTTAATGCATAAAGTGAAGAGGGCTTTAGAAAAAATAAAATTTTACAGTTATGTGATGACTTTAAAAAATCTACACAGATTAGCTAATAGAATTAAGATATTAAGCAAAAAGGCATAAATCAGTAAGATCCAAAATCCTCACACTAATAAGCTTATTTCAGACACATATAAGCAATGCTTAGTATCTTAAAAAAATTCCACGAGGAGCTTAATAAAGATAAAAATAATAATGATTGCAAAACTGACAGGTATTAACAGAAAAAAAGTTACTAATAAACTTAATGACCAACAACTATCTCCGCTGAATAAGCCTATTATCCTAACAGAAGTTAAAGAAGCTTTAAAAAATGGTAAGTTCCAGGGTTAGATGGTTTAAGTATGGAACTATATAGTCTACTTTCATTAAATATTTTAGAATTACTGAGTGACACTTTCGGGATAGTTCATGGAAATTTCTATAATTTCACATGTATTTAAACAAGGAAAGGATAAGAATTTTAGCTTCCTCATTATTAAATGTGGACTATGAAATATTTACTTCCATTTTTCTGCAATATTAAGATATTTAGTAGATAAATTAATTAATAAAGATCAAACAGGATTTATAGCCAACAGATTAACATATAATAATATAAAGCAGATAGTAGCTATTGTAGATTTAGCAAAACAAATTAACAAGAAATTGGCCCTAATTAGCTTAGATATTGCGAGAGCTTTTGATTCTGTAGCTAGCTTAGACATACTTGTTTAAAACTTTAGAAATTTTTGCATTTCCAGAAAAATTTATTAGAATACTGAAAAAACCTGTATTGTAACCTCAAAGCATGTGTTAAAATTGGATCTTACATCTCTCAATGATTTACTTTAAACAAAAGCAAAAAGCAAGGGAGCCCCTTGTCCCCTGTACTATTTGCATTAATTATTGAATCCTTAGCTAATAGTATAAGAAGCAATGAAAAAATTGGATTCTCAATTAACAAGGATTGTCATTCTAAAATACAGCTTTTTGCAGATGATATTTTGTAACTATATGAGATTTAATTATTCAAAGAAATAGATAAGGAAATTGAAAAGTTTCAAGAAGTATCACTGCTGAAATTTAATATTATTAAATAATTTACTAGATACTAAGTTTAAAGACAAATATAAACATAATTGGGAAGGAAAAGAAATAAAATATTTAGGAATAAAAATATATCAAGATGTAAGATTATTCATAATAATTTTGAAAAAATAATTAAGTGTTACTTCTTATTAAAAAAATAATGTTTTTTTTTTTTTACTTTTGATGATAGGTTAGTACTTATTAAAATAACTATGGTACCCAAGATTATCTATCTATATAGATAGATAGATAGATAGATAGATAGATAGATAGATAGATAGATAGATAGATACAGATACTTTTAAAGAAAATGGAAAAAATATTAACTTCATTCTTATGGTATCTTAAAAAGTGAATAATTGCTTATAGAAATCATATAAGATAATGGGATTATTGTGGCATTAGCTTCCCAGATGTAGAATCTTATTGCTGCAAATTTTAATTCCATTATACTCTGGATAGACTCAACTTATATTAGTCAACAGAAAACCATTCAGAACCAGATTATACTAAATTCTTGTAAGGTTATCAAATATTTTAAAATAGAAATGTGCAACAATCCTTTCTTCTGGTTAATAAAATTTACCTTAGAAGGCAATTAGTTTCAATCTTTCAACTCTAGATATACGAAATCAATTCTTAAAACAGTTAAGAAATATGTTTTTAAAACTCCATTGATATTAAAATGGAAATTTGTGTGCTTTTCCATTGCACAGACTTCTATATTTAAGGAAACTCAGAACAATATTAACATGAATTTACTAAAAAGGAAATTATTAGTATTATGATCTGATTACTTTGAAAAAGGAAAAGCTAAGTTGCCAGAATATTTAATGAAAGATTATAAGTTGGATGAATCTGTTAACCAGTTAATATTATCCATCAGTAAGAACTTAAATGAATTTGTAGACAGTGTGAGTTAAGAGGAACATAACACTATTCCTCCATCATATGAATATATGAATACTATCATTGAAGGCAAATTAACCTACAAAGGAAGCTTGTCCAAGTTATACAAGTTAATTATAAAAAATAATAATGCTGATGCAAACTTCTGGAACTTTCAAGATAGTAGTGGCTTGAGTGACTCAATAGATGGTAAAAATAAAACTTTGTTACTTAAATCGGTTAGTCAAATTCCTTCAAGATTATACTGGAAGGTTTTTATGTGGAAAAATATACATAGAATGTTTGTACTCCCTATAAAATCTGTCAGTTTAGTAAAATGGCCTCTTCAGTTTGTTGGAGATATGGTAAATATATAAAAGCTGAATGGACACACGTTTATGGATTGTGAAACATTAAATGCATATTGGGAGGAGATAAGTATGTTCTTAAGGGGTTATCATCTGATAATTGTTCTTTAACTAGATAAATAATACTAATAAATATTCTACTTCCTGTATCTGTAAAAGCCAAACAACAAAAAATATTATGGGGTCGTTTGGCATTTTCTATAAAAGTTATTACAAAAAATTGGAAATTGAACTCAGTTCCTACATTCAAACATTTTTTAAATTTAACAGCAATACTACATAAAATTGAAAAAGAAGTGATCAGAATAAGATCTATAATTCATACTAAGACTTTTAGTGGTTGAGATAGCCTTTAAATGTTCCTACTGAAATACCTAGACTTTTAATGCGTTAATTGTATAGGGTTACCTTGATGATTCAATGTATTCCTAACATTATATAACAGTACGTGACGTTGAATTTCTTCCTTTCTGTGTATATATTGTATATATGCTAAATTAATAAACATTTTCTTAAAATAGAAATACTGGGGGAGCAAATGGCTGTAATTAAGGGTATGATTTTTTTTAGCTGGGACATAGGATCTGAATTGCTTAGACATAGTAAGGCCTTATTAGGTTTAATTCTGTTGGCTGCCAAAAAGCAATCGCTAGAAAATGGAAATCAAAATCTAAAACAACCGTATTTTAATTATTGAATATTATAACTAGAATAACTGGAAGAGGGATCTTTAAGAAAGGGGTGGAACAAATTACATAGAAATAAATGGAAATTGTGGGAACATTATATGCAGAATAATGTTCATGAGGAGAAGCAGGAATGAGATTTAAGGGAAAGGAGGAATTCAGTAATTTATGTAATGTTAGTCTAATGATAATTACAAAAAAGGAAAAGATGTGATGCATAATGTATATAAATGGAAAAATGTTAATGTGGCTTGCTTTCTTTTCTGTTAATGTATGTTTGCGTCTGTCTTAAATGATAATTTAATAAGGGTGTTTAAAAAGAGAGAGAGAAAGAGCAGGTACAAGTTTACCAGTAACACCATAATAAATGACAAGGCTCAGCCTGGCAGTAGAGACCAGTCCAGTCACAACTGTGAGTGAAGTTACAAGACTGAGGCTCCAGACTGGATTCCAAATACAAAAACTATCTTTTACATGTAATTCTACTTATGGAAATAGAAGTGCAGTATAATGTATAAACAGTGCTAAAATCTTGCAGTAATACACATTCCTCCCACAACTGCAAATGAAGCTACAAGGTTAAGGTCCCAGAACAAACTAAAAAATGCAAATATAACTTTGTTTGGATAAAACATGGATAAAAAGCAGAGAAGTACAAAAATATCACCACACAAGTCGCTATAAGTGCAACTTAAAATATTTAAGCAGAATTTAAATAAAATCTTTTTTCTTCCCTTTTGATATCCTTGTATCTCAACTTTGGGGCTTTATATGCCTCTTAGAGTTTTGAACAAAAGAACAAAGTATATGTCAACAGGATTTGAACTCTGCATCACCTGTCCTCTTTCTCTAAGCTCACTGCAGTTATACCCTGTGCCACAGGGAAAGTTTAGGTAATTACTAAGCTAACAACTGGGGGGGGGGGCTTTTTAAGTCTAGACATGCCTCCCAAAAGTGAGAATCAAACCCTGTACTTTGTGTTTGTAAGGTAAGCACCTCAACCATTATGCCAACCCTCAACACTTTAACTCAAGTGATTGCACCTATTAATCAGCTGAGATGTCAGTGAGGCAGCACAAACCAAGCAACTTACTGTTCTCTCTCAAGGTCCTGTTATGAATTATACAAATACTTGCCCAGTGATCCTATGATACCATGAATTGCTGAAGCACTGATCTATAAAATAATTCAGAAATGGTACTGTTTATTAAAACCTCAGTCAGGCCCTGTAATAGTGATGTGAAAATACATATGCCAGTTGCTATGTATTTGGTAGGTTAAAGAAAGGAATTACTGTGTACTTTCTGCATTTATCAGAAGGAAGGGATATGTACATCATGAGCTGTACATCTTTAAACATAATGATGAAACTGACATAATCATAGTCACCAGACCAGCGGGTTTGCATCATAAATTCTGCTACATTATGCTGCCTTGCCTAATACACAAATGAAAAGGAATTTTAAAACTTCTCTATGTCAATGAGGCAACACAAACATCCTTGCTAATAATTTTGTAAATGAAAGACACTCAACCTATGCAACATATGTGAAAGGTGCATTTGACTATTATGACTATTATCAGCACTGCATCCATTCACTTCAGTAAGGAAAGCAGTTTTTTTAACATGTCAGTTTCTGCAGTTTACTCAATGAAATGCCATACACGTGCCTCAATGGGTTCTTTAAAGCAGAAGTCTAACGGGTTCAACCATCACCCTGAGTCACGTGAAAAGCAAAAAAAAAAAAAAACACTTCACTGTATGATCACTTACATAAAAAACTGACTTTCCTTATTTCTGGAACACCAACCAGGTGACCAAATGCATAACATGCCCCCCCCCCTCTCCTGCCACAGCCATTCAGGTCCCATTTCTCTGCCCTGCTCAAGCTACCCCCAACCCTCTTGCAACTTATTTAGTTTATACTCTGCCTGCACACACAGCACTATGATGCTCATGTTTTAGTTAAAAATATATTTTTAAACTGTAGCAAACTGCCTTCTACAATATAGCAAACAGTTGCTACAGTTTATACCCTGCCTGTGTGGAGTGCTACAGTGCTCAGGTATGACTTTAAAAAAAAATGTTGCAAATTGCTTGTTAAAAGTAGCAAATAGTTGCTACAGTTTAGACCACAAATGGAGTGCTACAGCACTCTGGTTTGATTGCAAATGCAATACCAGTATTTGCCGGTATTGACACAACAACAACAACATCAAAGAGATCAGATGAATGCATCCCCAACACTTTGTGCCCAGGGCAGTTGCCCCTCTCGTCCTGCCCTAGCTATGCTACCACTTTAAAGACACTTATAGGAGAGTTTTACCAGGATTCAGAGGCATGCTAATGATGCATACCTCTGGATCATATTATAGCTTGGCAAAATAATAATAGCAAGCTGCTCACCTGCAAGCATTTGTAAATACCCCACACACACACTTCAAATTATACAATGCATTTACTTATAAAGAAACACAAAGATAAACCTTGCAAATTAATACTATCTGGCCCTGGCAGCTGCTTACATTTTTAGTTAGGTGATGCTTTGGAAGTATACCGCCTGCAAGGAAAGACATGAAGGGAGCTAGAGGTGCAGGCAGGGACGTCAGGAGGCATACGCACTGTACTGATTTCAGTACAACTTATTTAGAAGGGGGTAGCTTTTTAAATTTTTTTTTGCGCTTCACTGCATGATGACATCAGCTCATCAGGGCAGCCAGTCGGAATGGAGCTCACCGCACATGTATTTCCGGCCATTTCAAGCGGGAGGATGTTGGATGTACACAAGCAGGAGGATTATTCAAGCATTATGGACTTTATTAAGGATTCAAGCATTATGTTATGTAGAAGGGTCTTGCAACCGAGAGGTTTGGTGAGTAATATGAAGTGTGTGTGTGTGGGGGTAGCTTTTTAAATTTTTTTTTGCGCTTCACTGCATGATGACATCAGCTCATCAGGGCAGCCAGTCGGAATGGAGCTCACCGCACATGTATTTCCGGCCATTTCAAGCGGGAGGATGTTGGATGTACACAAGCAGGAGGATTATTCAAGCATTATGGACTTTATTAAGGATTCAAGCATTATGTTATGTAGAAGGGTCTTGCAACCGAGAGGTTTGGTGAGTAATATGAAGTGTGTGTGTGTGGGGGTAGCTTTTTAAATTTTTTTTTGCGCTTCACTGCATGATGACATCAGCTCATCAGGGCAGCCAGTCGGAATGGAGCTCACCGCACATGTATTTCCGGCCATTTCAAGCGGGAGGATGTTGGATGTACACAAGCAGGAGGATTATTCAAGCATTATGGACTTTATTAAGGATTCAAGCATTATGTTATGTAGAAGGGTCTTGCAACCGAGAGGTTTGGTGAGTAATATGAAGTGTGTGTGTGTGTGTGTGTGTGTGTGTGTGTGTAAATGCCCCAGGTGGGATGTACTGGTGATTACTCATGATGGTGTGGTAGGGAATATCTCAGGCTTGAACCCTGTACTTTGTATGCAGGTGTTAAAGACCTGAATTCCCTACCCACCACCATTTGTAAAATAAATTGCAGATTTTTGCCTCATATTTGATCTGATCAATATCTGTATCATATCTGTGGTTTTTAAATATTGCAATGCTTGAAATTTGATGGTGCAGTGGTAGCAATGTAGCATTGATGTCTCACAGCTGTAGGTTCTTGGGTTTGGTTCTTGGCTGGGATGCCTTCTTTGTGTGTGGGGGGGGGTCTGTATCTTCTCCCTGTGTTTGTGTGGGTTTGCTTTTGTGTCCTCCCATGTTACAAAGACATGTCTACATTATTTTTTCCTGGGCCTCTGCTGAGAATTGTTTTTTTTTTTTTTTGTTCCAAGTCAACAAGACAAACAGACATTTAAATTTCAGACTTCAGGTTTCTGAATGTTTACTTCCTTACATATTTGATAGTGCAGTGGCAGTATTGTTGCCTCACAGCTATAGGTTTTCTGGTTTGATTCTTGGCTGGGGTGCCTTCTGTGTGGAGTCTGCATCTCATCCCTGTGTTTGTGACATAGTAAAACAACTTTTTATTCTAGCAATAAATATATACTAACACAGCCTTTTTTATAGCAATTTTTTTAAGTTTATGACTATTTGAAATTTGTCCTTATTTTTGGGACTGTAATACCCTGTTATTGGCTTTGTCCAGGTTTTTTGTGCTAAGGTTGACAGCTATGGCAAGAACTGAAGTCACTGAATATGTTTGAGGGCTGTATTCCCTCATTACTGGGTTTGTCCAGGTGTTTTGTGCTAAGAGGTTGACAGCTATGGTGAGAACTGAATTCATTAAATGATAGCCATTTAAGTTTCAGTCTTCCTCTCTTTCACAAAGCAGGTGATTTGGCATAGTGGTATGTTGTTCTGACTATTTTGCACAGTGACCTTGACAGTAAAATGTATGATGGTAACACAGCATTTTATTGTAGCAGCTTTCCAAGATTATACAAGCAATGTTTAATGTGTTCCTGTTTTTTTGCCCTTTTGACCCACCCCAATAAATTTGGCTTTTTCCAGACTTCTTGTGCTGCGAAGTTGAGATGTAGTTGAGTATTGCGTAGATTTTACAAGGAGCTGAGAGCTGCAGGGGAAGAGAAGTTTAGTGCTGATTATGCTAAGTCAACTCACATTGCCAGTAGCACAAAATGTTGTGTACTTGCTTTTAATGCAGAAGGTTGCTGGTTCTACTCCCATAAGGGGTGAATGCTGCTGTACTGAAAGTTAAAACACTAACTATGAGCCTGTTATCAGTTTGCCATCCATTTCCTATTGCAATATTACTAGCTTATTATTAATGTAATTTAGGTAATTTATTCCTCAGGGGCATCAGACACTTTATTTTTCGGTGGTCATGAAATATAAAGGTGATTGCTAGCAGCAACCTCTTCATTAGTTAGATTTATTTAACGTGGAATTATTTAGATGACTTTTTTTACTACTTCAGAGATTGTGCATATTATGTACTGATAATGGTGGACTGTAAAAGTTTGACTAGACTTTTATGATGGAAATGTTCTGAATTGGGCAGTTTTGTTTCATTGTTTACTGGAAAAATGTTCAAAGCAATAGGAAGGTGTATCAAAGAGCACATGTATGTTTCATATGCAAGGGGCCTATGATTTAAAAGCAGCCCAGAATTAATTTTTATCTGCCACGGGTAAAATGTATTTTTCTTTGAATGTGGGTTTTAATGTTGTTTCAATGAATGTGAGTTTCAAGGGCAGAGAAGTTTTAATGCCAAGTTTGTTTAGCAGATGTCTTAGTGTTTGTGCTGTAAAATGCAAAATAAAACTTTCAAATGAAGTTCAAATCATCATAGAAGTAAGTCAGTATGCACATTAGTGTTTATGGTAAATGGAGTGAAATAGCAAAGTAATGGATCATTGGAATGGCTGCAGGGGGAGGCTCCATTCGACCATGGTTTTGTGAGGGGGAAGGGCGGCAAACTTAGACAGCCCCAGCTGAACTATACCTCTCAACTGTCCAGATTTTCAAAGAATGAATAGATTTTTTGCTTCTTATTTTTGGTTTGTTCCTCAATTTGTGTTTTTCTGGCAAATGATTTAGGAATTAAGTCACTAAATAATGACACACTAGTTTCAGACTTTATAACCTTCAGAAAAATGCATGCTAAAATAAGACCTGTTCTATCAACTGTCCCAGTTTATACAAGAGCAAATTTTAGTACTGTTTATATGTTCCCTCAATATATTTGGCCTTGTCCAGATTTATTGCATTAACAGGTTGAGAGGTACATGCAAATAAATTGCTTTATAGAATTAGGCATAGCCAAACCTCAACTGTCCCTGATTTTGGCTCAAAATGTTGCTCTTCCCCTAATGATCCCTCCACAAAATAGCAATTTTGGAAGAAAACATAGAGGGTTCACTTTACTTTTATAAATAACTGTAATGATCAGAGTTATGCATTACTTTTATTTCAGAAATGCATATAGATTCTCTAATTTTGTCAGCTGCTCTAAGTTAACTGTGCTCATATTAAAATGGTGTCCCTCCTTTGACAGGTTCCCAGCTGTATTGTCTGGCAATTTTATATTTTTGCATCACATTTTTGGTCCGTTTTTCATAAAATTGCAGTTTTTTGGCAAATTAGTGGCAAATTGTTAAAGACTGAAGTTAGAAAATAATGCAGACATTTCAGTTTCAGATTTCATACCTTTCAGAAAATTCGTACTGATGCAAGACCTACTATCTTTCTAAGTTTATAAGAGCAATATTTTAAAAAAATGTCCTTATTTTTGGGCCTTTGCCTCAGTTTTATTTATGAGTTTGTTGCTGTAAGAGGTTGAGAGGTGTTTTGTGTGTGTGTGTGTGTGTGTGTGTGTGTGTGTGTGTGTGTGTGTGTGTGTGGTAGGTAGCATACCTCTCAACTGTCCACATTTTGCAGAATGTCCAGATTTTTGCCCCATATTTTTGTCTGTTCCTCATAAATTTTGTGATTTTCTAGAAAATCATTGAAGGCTGAAGTTGCTAAATAATGACAGACATTTGAGCTTCAGACTTCATGTCCTTTAGAAAAATTCATACTAGCACAAATCCTGTTATTCTAGCAACTTTCTAAGTTCACGAACATTATTTAATATCTGTCCCTGTTTATTTTAGGCTTTGTCCATATTTCTTGCACTAAGAGGTAGGTAGGGGTGTGTGTGTGAATGAAACATCCTAGTTAGTGGTAGCAGGTTGTTAGTAATTTACTCAAGCTCAAAACCTGTACCTTGTTTACAGAAAACAAAAGAATAAAGTCTCTACCCCAACTACCATGCTGCATTTTTCAAACTGACATTTCAGGTTAATTTTCAATTCAAGGAACCGAGTTTGAGTGAATTTATATTATATTACTGAAGAGGCATTACAGCGAATGCCTCTTCATCGACACTAAAAGAGCGAACCGTGAATTACGAGAATGGCCGTAGCTTGGCTGGGGAGGGGGGTAGCAGTTTGAGAGCTGTCAGTACAAATTTGAAAATTCTAGCTACACCCCTGGGTGCAGGGGATGTTATTTTATAGATAAATCTGATCAGTGGAAAGTGCAGATTTTATTACTCAGTATCTGAAGTATACAGCTATTAGAAAGGAATGCAGTGGTGAACAGGGATAGAACAGTGTTAATTTCAGAGATAAAAACTCCTTTTCAGTGTTCTGCCCTGGTCTCATGAGAATGCCATGGATGGTACTGTAAGTATTAAGCTGAAGTGAGCTATGTTTGCTCAAGATCTTATATGAGAATGTCAAGGAGAGGTTTGGTGAATCTTTAGCTTGTGATACACAAACAGGGCATTTGGTCATGTCATTAGTGATCTGGGACTGGGTTCAGGAATGAACCTGGCCCAGAGACAGAGCTGCTGTTAAAGGGAAACAATGATGATGCATCCTGCAGTATGCTGTGTGTCTCTTGGTGAAGATTTAGAAAGTTTCTGTTGTCTGCCACATCACTGACACCTTAGCACATTGGAATGATCAATAATGTCAGGCACCTAAAGGTCAAACTACAGTGTATGCAGATGCATTTAGTGGCAATAAGCAGAATCATATGCTTGTTGTACCATGGCACTATAGCAGGTACTGCAGGGTGGGTGTGAAGAAGGAAAAGGTCTTCCTCATCATAGTGGTGGCAGCCAGGAGGGCCACACCAAAGGCAGAGATAGTGCTAAGGTGCCTTAATATTTTAAGAGGTGACCCTTAAACAAAGCACCAGATGACAGACAAAGAGGTTAGAATATCAAGTGATGAAGGTACTACAGGCAAAAAGGCCTCTTTAAAAGAAGGGTACTTGCCCCACTCTTTTATATTTGATGTGGGGAACTCTTTCAATAGCTAGGTTTCTGAGTGAAGATACTTTTCAACATGGGAAGCCATCCTAAGTTTGTCTTTTGTACCAAAGAGCACAGCAGTAACAAATGGCTAAAGATGAAAGTACAGAGACTAGGCTGAAATTGCTCACTCCACTTTATCACATACTGTGTGAGCCCACCTACAGAAATATTTTTGAAAAGCAATTATTTTTAGCAAACAATATGCTGCTCAGACACATACTTGCAAATATATCTTCTCAAGTACCCTTGAAAATGAGATATCCCAGATTTTTGCCTCGCTAGATAAATACTGCCAATGTTTTAAAAGTATTCCTGATTTTTTTGTCTATGTCACTTATTTTAGAGAAAAACAGTTCAGAGCTATACTTCCAATCTTGGAAGTCTATTATCTCTTACAATGATCATAAACACCTGCTTTAGATGGTTGTAGCTCAGGCTCCCACGGGACCTATCACAAAGAGTAGGGGAAGTTTTCCGATGCCTTGGCCAAATTTTCCCTAGTAATATAAATATCACCTTGTGTCTCCCCTTAAAAGAGACTACTAGCCTAGTGAGACTAACCCTGTCAACAAATCATAAATAAATAAAATAAAGAATTATTTTTGTCAGATAAATGCCATGTTCCTGGTTAGCAGTGTTATCACATAATACTACAGTTTATAATTAAAAAAAAAACGATTTAACTAAAATTGTGGGTTAACCTACAAAACCTGTTCTCTCCTACAGTGTATGGCAGGGGGTTACTATACTAAGGATTTATTAAGGTCAAGAGGGAAGCTGAGAAACTACTCACAGCTACATGTTAATTAGAAAAGGACTGTGTGCAACACAAATAACACAAGAGTAGGAGTTCTGAGAGTATGTCTTTGGTGTCAACAGAGTTCTTTTTTTCTATTATTTACTCTCTGTAATTTGTATGTATAAATATATTGGTCCCAGTAGTTTAAGTATATGAAAGCCAGTTCCATTTTTGGAATGCTTTTGATCAAAACACGAGTAAGCCTTTTATTAGTCTCTCGGGCTCCCTCTCTTCTTTTGTCTCTCTCTACCTTTTTGTAAAAGAGCAACAAGGCTGAAATGCTACAGAGTTTGATGTCAGTAATATGTTATTTACTCTATGGTCCATCTAGCCAGGAAAGCAGTTTAAAATGTATTTTCTTATTCTTGGAAAGCTCTACATCTACCTAGATTGACATCTGCATGGATCAGAGCATTGAGAAATGACTTATATTCTCAAGTAACACAGTCAATATTTGATTCTAATGGGACTCAAACATGAGATCTCCTGATTCCCAAGCCATTGCTCCCATCTGAGATTTATTGTCCGACATGAGATCTATGCCACCCCAGTTTCTACTGCCCCCTCTTCAGTGTGGAGTGTACTAATGCAGAGAGTCAAAGCGGTTTGCACTGTCCTGCTTCAGTTCATATAACAATCCATAATACCTTTCAACCTCTCATCCCTCAACATTATAGCTGGGACCATCAAAAATCATAGCAAAAGGCCCAAAATCATAGCACTAAAAAAAAACCTGATTATGTATAAATTCATTCCCTGGGGAGTCCTGGGGGCATAGCCCATAAATGTTGGTCCCTTGAATGCATGCACAGATGATATATATATATATATATATATATATATATATATATATATATATATATATATATATATATATATATATATATATATATATATGTGTGTGTGTGTGTGTGTGTGTGTGTGTGTGTGTGTGTGTGTGTGTGTGTGTGTGTGTGTGTTTCTGCTCCATCTTTGAGAAAGAGCTATAATTTCAAACACAGAAAAAAGTATCTCACTGTCTCTGAAATGCTTACTACCAGTGTCTGAGCTATATTCCTTTAAAATACACTTATTAGAGCCAACTACTCGAATAGAGGATTTAATACTGCCTGATCACTTGCAAATGGAGTTTGTACTAGCCAGTCAAATACTGAGAGCTAGCAGTTGGTAGCATGAAGTGACTGATAACCTGATCCATCATCAAAGTGAACAGCATGGAACTTCATGGACTGTTCTTGCTCCCTGATTAATGCCGGAACAATGTGCCTGTATGAACCGTTACAGATATAGTTTGGCTGGACATTGACCATGCTTTAGGTTAGCATATTCAACAGTGAAGGTGTGCATGTCTGCAAAGTAGCATTTTAAGGTGGAAGAACAGAGCGACAAAGCTAGAAGCCTTTACATACTGGGCTTCTGGCCACAGAGGTACCCTCATTCTACTACAGAATGCTTACATAGACTATTGCCCACAGTGTATGTAGGAATGAGTACAATTACACAGCCACAATGGGAAAGGGAGAAATACAATGAAAGTAAGACTTCTGACACCAGGCAGGTGCCAGAGATGAAAAAAGACAATAAAATTAAAAAAAATCCTTTAAAAAAAATGCTTTGTCATTAATGTAGATTCCACTGCTATTCCTCACAAGAAGGGATCTACACAAACATCTATTGCACCACATTTATCCTGTTCTGTATTCCATTCATTCATATGAATCCCTTTTCAAAAATACAGAATATTTCTCAAGTCCTTGGGCTCTAAATGGCGTAGTTTGGTCCACTGAAAGCAATGAATAACAGTGCAATACATGCACACATACACATACAAATACACACACACATCCAAACACCCTGGTGGCAGCATGTGTTCCTGACCTCCTGCTCTTACATCAGTAACAGGAATTCTGCCGTCCTTCTCTTTAGTATGTGATTAAGTTTCTCACCTTTCTCCTCCTCTTCCTTCCAGTCAGTGATTCAAGCATTGTCTCAGCTATCTCATCCTCAGGCCTGCTTGTAGTTAGGAATCTTTGCTAGCTGCCCACCATCCTACCCTATGGCATACAGGGATAAATCCATTACTGTGACACAGATGACTTGAGTTGAAGTAGTGGCTCAGGCATGAGAATAGTCAGAGAGGGGAGGATGGGAAGTGAGCAATTAAGGGGAAGGTTTTGTGGTTACGAGACAGTTATTTTGCTGCTCAAATTTTAGGAGGAGACCTTACACATAGAAAGCAGGGAACCATTGTAGAGGAGGATGTGGGATGTAGCTACCAAAGCTAGTGATTATACCCCTTATCCACATGAGAAGGAATGCACTTGCACAGGATAGATATGTGCAGGTAATCCATGCAAAAATGCAGGTGCTCACATCACCAGCAGGTCAGTGCAAGACAGGGCAGGGTTAGGGCCTCACTAAAAAGGCCTTCATGGCTCATGTCCTACGTGAAGAGAAGCTGCTGGGGGTGGGACATGTAGTTTCTGGCCCAGACACAAGTAGAAAGGATGCCATTGCACCTCAGTGTGAGGGTAAAGGGTAAAGTCAAACTTTCCTGGGTTAAAGGATGAGTATGCATACCAAAAGAGGGGTGAGAAGATCAGCAGGTATGAGCAGCAGTCTGCATGATGGCTCTCCACATAGTTTGCCACATACTAGGTGTGCCCTAGTACAGGGATATATGGGCTAAGTCTGACTGGGGAACAGTTTATGGTCAGCTGACACAGGAGCAAAAATCATCCATAAAAAAAAAACAATGAATTCAGTCCTGCCTTCACTCTGACTTCATTTAAAAAAAATTGTTTATTGGAAGGTCCCTCCATCCAGAGTAGATTTTATGAACACCTTCATCCATCTTCTGGTGCCTATTGAATTCCTAATTGTGGCAGCATAGCCCTGCTGTGCAGTATAGAAGCCCCAGAAGTTACCACCCATTTCATAAAGAAGTCCTTTACCTCTCAAAGCCCTCCCCTGCCGTGAGTGCAATGTTGCTTTGGCAGGAAAAGCAGGTCACCATGCTTGCTCTTTCCTAATGCAGTCATGAGTGTGATGAGTTTGTTTTTCTGGGGACCAGCATTACCAAACACCTCCAAGCCCCAGAATGTCATGTGCTGAAAAAGGAAAGCCTACAACCAACATGAGAGAAAAGACATCAGTCCACAACCACTTCAGATTTTCTTTCCTCATTGAAAGTGTGATCAAATGCCCAACCTCTATACCACATGCAAATTCTGTCATCTCATCATTTGTTGTATGCAGTCTCCTGCATGCATGCACGCACACGCACACACACACACACACACACACACACACACACACACACACACACACACACACACACACACACACACACACACACACACACACACACACACACACACACATACACTCACACACACACACAGATACTTTAGTAATCACAGTCTCTCGCCTCTTTTTCGTCCACCTTACCTCCAGTAATGAGTGGAGTTTTGTTTATTTCTCCTACCTTCTGATGGCAAACAGAGAATTTTCCACCTTCCACACCCCATCTTCTTTGGTATTGACTAGTGGCCTGTACTGGCTTCCCTCCTATAAACTTGTCAGGAAGCAACATCCTCTAATGCTGTCCCCATACTTGGCCTGTTTGTAGTCAGTGTCCCTGACCTCCCTGACAACCAAAATGTCAGCAACTAGAGTTCCTGGCCACCTTCAATCCTCATTGTCAGTGACCAAAGCAATCCCATGCTCTGATACACTTTCAGGTAGCAATCAGGGCAAATCTCATCCCAGCACTGATGCCAACAGTGATCACAGTAAACTAACAACAAGCATGCTTTCCACACCATTGTCATCCCAGATGCACACACCTGTAACAACTAATGCCAGGTATGCAAAGTTAGTAGCTTGATATATACTGACACAATGCTAATATCATAACTAATGCCAGGTATGCAAAGTTAGTAGCTTGATATATACTGACACAATGCTAATATCATACATAATGACAATGAATATGTATGCAGCACAGCTCAGAGGCATAGTGTAGAATGACAAGTTTAATACAGGGTGATGGCCATCTTGTGCTACTCCCATCAACCTTTCAACCTGTCTCTCTCCTGAGGTCAGCTCCAGGACAGTCTTGTAGACTGCTGCTGTAGCAAAACAATGCTCTGCTGCACTGTGGCCTGGCCTGCCTTCATAATTCTACCCTATCCATGGTTCTCACAGGACAACGTATGCCCACTGATTTTAAACAAAACAGTGGCAAAGCAACTGATACCATGAGAAGAATGAGCAGAATATGGACCAAGCAAAAAATATTGTGTTATCTGTCATATTTTGGCATAACCATGGATAACTGTATAAATGTACAAATGTGTAAAAGGAACAAACCCAAACTTGTAAAATCCAAGAAGGCACGGAAGCCACTGCAAGACACAGGGAGTTTATTATAAAGTATAAACAGATAAGCACTTCCATGTTTACACAATAAAAAGGCTTCTTCAGATAAAAACACACAAAAACAGTGTATTTAAAATCCACTCTATGAAGCCACATGACCAGTAGTTGTTTTCTTAAAGTTACAGTGTGCCATTTGACTAATATTATAAAAGAAACTAAAACGGCCTAATCCCAAAGCCATCTAAATAATAAACATCTCTATAAAAGCAATTTTTTAACTGTCATTACTAAAATTCTCAATACACTTCAAAAAATAAACACATTTATTGTTGAAAGGCTTTAAGTTTAAGCAAACAAGTAATAGAAGAAAGTTCATTCAGATCTGTGCTGCTGCTTGCATTAAAACAAAGTTGCCACATTAACTCTTTCTTTTTGAGCAGCAACCCCTAAGGTCACCCCCCTGTGATTCAATTATACCTGTTCAAGCACTGTATTTTAAATTCATGTTCTGGGCAAGACATAAGGTGCTTAGACAATGCATTCATTTTGCTTTAGTTCTGTATTGCATATAAATGTTCATAAATTCTGTCTTTTAAAATACATTCAGTCCTTCCAACATAGAAACTTTTGCAGCCTTGACATAGGGCTAAATAAATGACTCCTTTTGACATACAGTGGTACCTACCCCTTCACTTTAAGGCGTTCCCACTTTACTACAAAGGTGTTACCACAATAAATGGTTCTATAGTATGTGCAACTACCACATTTAAACATACCATAAGTGTGTCTCTGATTATTTTCCTTGATGGTGAATTTACAAATATTCTTAAAACTAAGTCCCTTTCTGTAAATAACTAAGGGTCTGTTGCCAAGTTTTTCCTTGACATTTTTTATTGAAGACCTACCTGATGCAGTGATAAAACTAACCTTGTAGTTTGGTTTCTCGCCCTTGTTCAAGGGATGATGTAAACTATCAGTTATAATGTCCCCTTGTGTCCTAAAATCTTTCTCATTAAGATTGGGGGTGAAGTAGCTGTTGCCCCTTTTCAGCACCACTTCATTCATAGAGCAGTCAGTAAAACTTTCTGGATAGTCCCTTTTTAAAAAGATTTCTTGTAAGTTCTTACACTTATCCAGAAAGTCAGAAAAAAATTAAATTACACATGCTTCTCTAACAAACTGCTCTGTTACTATAACTTTTTTTTGTGCTACAGGATGTGAGCCTGAATAGTGCAAAAAATTAGAATAAGTCGGCTTCCTATAAATTTTGGAAATAATTTTCCTGCTGTTATAATCCTTTACCAATTTCACATATCTAAGTAACAAATGTCATCAACGCCTATGTCATGAGTAAACTTCAAGAATTCAGTGGTGTTGTTTAAATACTCTAGGAATGGGGGGAATATTATTAATGTCATCCTTGCATACAATAAAGATATCACCCAGGTATCTCGTATAGAGGCACCATAATTCCTTATACATACTGTTCAGGACAGACTTGTTTTCCCATTCTGTCATGACTGCATTGGCATATAGGAACCCACACACAGATCAAATAGACACCCCTTTCTCTTGAAGAAAAAATTGATTTTCAAAATAGATGTAATTATTCTGTACTACCAATTCTAAAAGCTCAGCCAGCAGGTTAATCCTATCTTGGGATAAAGCACTATTATTGCAAAGAAATTCTGTAAACCACTGCATCCCAATGGTGTGGGGAATCACAGTAAACAAATCTTTCATATCAATGGTTAAAAACACAAGAACTTAATTGAACTCAAAATGATTACATTTGCTCAAGAAATCCCAAGAGTCCTTACACACAAACTGAACATTTTGCACTATTCCTTTACAATAAAAATCCAAGTATTTTGTTAAAGGGGAAGTGATGGAATATCTAGCATCCACAATAGAATGCATTGGTGGATTTTCTTTGTCTTTATGAATTTTTGGTACCCCATATATCGTGGGTACCTTGGGGTCTTTCAAATACAAAAAAATGTATTCTTGAATAGTGATCTGTCCTTGTGTCAATATGTCATACAATGCTGCATATATTTTGGCCTACATAATCGTTAACTCATTACATGAAACTTGTTTATAAGTATTTTCAAACAAAATGCTATATATCTTGTCAAAATAAACAATATTGTCCATAAGTACAATACTCCCACGGTCCGGTTTCATGATCTTAATGTGAGAGGATTTCAAGAATTCAAATAAAGCTAGTTCCTCCCTTGTAATGTTAGAACCTACAAAATATGTTTTCTCATTGAAATAAGCTCTCAGATCTAACTCACACATTTTTTCAAACACACTTAACAAGGGATGGAGGGGTGGGTTACATTTGCTGGAAAGTTTTAAACCTGGATTTCGTACATCACTATTGTCGACTTTCTTGGACACTATGGAACTTTGCCAGCTTGTTACTAATCAAACAGGTGATTTTTAACCTTAGTTCTTGCCCTGTAGTACAAGCACATGTGGACTTATTTTCAACAGGTTTTACTTTTGTAATGGCTAAAAGGGCAAATCTAGATCAAGTACTAATAGACTTGAAAATGTTTGTGCATAAATTAAATGTGACTCTCTTGTTTGACAATAATGATGTATAGTTATTTACAGAAAGGGACTTAGTTTTAAGAATATTTGTGAATTCACCATCAAGAAAAACAATCAGAGACACACTTATGGTATGTTTAAATGTGGTAGTTGCACATACTGCAGACACATTTATTGTGGTAACAGCTTCGCCCTCATGATTAAACCCCACCAACCATGGGTAAATCTTCAATATACTACACCAACATTGTCGGTTATTGCTATAATCCATCACAGTTACATCATAGGTGTTGTTATACTACCCTCCCTGCACAGTTACTGTGTGTCATCCAATAGTGGCAAACTGCACCTGTGTGAATATGAAATCACTGGAGCATACACAGTAACAAAAAATTATAAAGAGATGAGAACAGTGCCACAGCTACAAACCAAGAAAGCAAGTTTCGGTAGCTTATTTCTTACATAATATTCCTCCATTTGCTAGATAAAATATGGTCAAATTATTGCTAGTAACTGTGACATGGAGAATGATTATATAAGAATGGTAGTAAACAGATGAAGTGTTTGCATAATTTAACCTATCTTACAGCTGCTGGGGGTTTTTTCTATGTACACTCAACCTTAATCAGTAAACTAAGGAATTAACTTTGCTGTTACCAGTGGCAACACATTACATATGTTGACAGAAAAATAACTTTAAGAGTTATGCCAATCTGAGGTACAAATTAGCACCCCTACAATTTAAGCATATTGCACAGATTAATTTAATAAAGCTAGAAAAACTGGGCAGAACATAGCACTATTTACTTTTAAGAAACAGGAAGTGCATGTGGGAAGACAATTTCTTCACATCAGACATCAGTATTTAAACTAGGAAAGGTAACAACTTTACTCACAACCAGCAGCTACACGTGTATTAAAACACCCTATCCAGATAGCAAATACTTTTCAACTGTACATATTTTCACAGAATGGCCAGATTTTCCTCTTATTTTTGGTCTCTTTTTTTATAAAATTGTGTTGTTTTTTTTTTTTTGACAAACTACTGACAGGATCTAAGGACTAAAGTCACTAAATAATGAAATGCATTTGAGTTTAAGACTTCATATCCTTCAGAAAAATCTAACACAAATCCTGTAATTCTAGCAATTTTCTAAGTTTATAAGAACAATATTTAAATCATGTCCCTATTTGTGGGTCTTTGTTCCCCCATTATGTCAGGCTTTGTACAGATTTCTTGCATTAAAAGGTTGAGTCAGCATTTAAAACAAACTCAAATTCTAACAAACAGCAACATAGCTGCACAGCAAGAAAAGGATTTGGCATTTCAGTGCAAAAGTGTGTCAAATGCAGCATTACAGCATCATCTATCTGTCATCCATCATGGAATAAGAGGCACAGACATTTCTGGGCATTCAAAATGATGATCTCAGACACTCAAAGAAAAAAGACATCTCACATTTGAATAAAGGAAGACAGGATACTGCAAAACTAGAATATGCAGAACCCATTTTTTATTTATTTTATTTTTATCTAATATTGTCTGCTATAATTTAAAAATGTCCTTCATGTTATCACTTAAGACAGAGACAAAAATACATTAACAGAAAAGAAAACAAACCATATTAACATTTTCCATTACATGCATTATACATCACATATATCTGCTTTCTTTGCAACTATAATTAGTCCATACTGAATTTCTTGCTTCCCTTAAATCTAATTCCTCCTCTTCCTGCACATTATTTTACATATATTACTCCCATGATTTCCATTTATTTCTATGTAATTTGCTTTTTGCCTTTTCTAAAGATCCCTCTCCCATTTCTTCTATCCCTTTTATAATATTCAATACTTGAAATACAGTTAGTTTAGACTCTGATTTCCATTTTCTAGTGATTGCTTTTTTTTGATAGCTAACAGAATTAATAAGGCCTACTTTGTCTAGGCAATTCAGATCATGTGTCATAGCTCAAAAATCATATCCTTAGTTAGAGCCATTTGCTCAGCCAATATTTCTGACAGAGTACTCCATAGAAAATTTTTTAAATCTGACAATACATTTCACTTCCAAAACCTATGTTGCCAGCCTTATCTTTTTTCCAGTCACACCACCAACATTTGCTGTCTACATGAGGAAAAATTCTTTGAAATCTGCTTGGGGCATAAATACCTATGCAAACACTTCCAAGCAAAGATTCTAAACCTTCTTGACTTTGTTGCATACTTGGGAGCCATGCATACACAAGTCCTCCAATTATGCTCTTGTAAATTGCTTTTCCTCTCTCACCCCAGTCTTTTCTAACCTCCACTGATTGAATCATATAGTTATCATGCAGTATTTTATATTATCTACTTATTTTATATTATCTACTAATTACCCATTTTTAACAGCAGTTTCTATTCTAGCTTCAACTAAACTAAAAACGCCACCCGGGCAGGCCTTTCACTTAAGATTCCTCAATCCTTTTTCTCTTTGCCTATACTTTGTTATCAGTCCCTGGTAGGGAAGACAGTATCTAGCCTGCAGTCCAAATGTCTTCCTCCTTTGCCATTTTTCTCTAGTAAATTACAGCACCCTCTTGCCTATTTTCTGTAACCCTACTTCCAGTCATCTCTATTTGTCAAATCTCCTTACACCATTCTCACACTGGCTTAGTTCTTAAAATACTTTCTGCTACTTTATGACTGCAATATTCTGTATGGTTGTTATTATTTTCCTTAAGGATCTGCATCCAAAATCCCAATCTCTATTTATTTCTTGAACTTCCTCCCTGCTTCATAGGTTCATAGATTCATAGGTTCATAGAAGGTTACAAGGCTAATGGCCTTAGAGCCCTTACAAGCCTAGCCATATTTATCCCGAGTTGCCCCAATTGTTGGTAGTTAGGTGAGAAAAGAAAGGACGTTTCGTGCTGGTGTTGTACACAATGTAAATATATATATATATAGATATAGTATATATATATAAAAAAAAAAGAGAAATAGATGGATGTTTATACAACTATAACTCCAAACTCAGGGGGACTGGTGTGGCTGCTCTGCCGCCTGCCGTTTATTTTTAGCAGGAGAAGCGGGAGAGGCAGAAGGAGGGAGGATATATATATATGATATGAAACACAGAGTATTGGAATCTGTTGTTTGGTGTAGTTAGGTGAGTGAATTTTACAGAGGCAAGGGTCTATGGTAGTTAATAATGACTTCCTCTGTCCAGTAGGAACATGGGCACAACCCCAGGAGTGAATTTGCGATCACTCATCCATTGATCTGGGTTGCATCTGAAGAGGGTCAGGGAGGGACTCTGCTTCACATGAATTGGAAGCTTGTTCCAGAGAAGTGGTGGTCTCTGGGAAATGTATCTATCTCTCCAGCATGACCTGTTCATGTCAGAAACTAGGTTAAAATCCCTGGAATGAGTGACCCTCGCTAAATTTGATTTACAAATGTGTAGCATTTGCATCAGGGCCGGGTCAGAGACTGCCCTGTAAGCCAGACACACATCACCCCTTGGCAACCTAAAGCAGACAGAATGCAATGACAGGGCTTTCAGTCTTTCCACCTAAGACTTGTTTAATTTACCCTGTAATTTCTTGGTGAGAAACCTTTATGGTCTCCCCAGTTGTTGCAGGTCTCTGCTGAGATACATGCAAAAGGGAGCATTGTACTCAATTATTGGTCTGATGAGGGCCAAGTATAATGGAATTATAACATCCTTAGATCAAGATGCAATGCCTTTACTTATAAGATGTGCCATATAGAAGGGTTTCCCTACTACTGTCGATACATAATGATCAAAGTTCAGATTCCTATCAAGTTGAGTACCCAGCTCACCTACTACTGGGTCTACACTTGAATATCAAACTGATTTGTACAGATGCTTGTGTTAAAAATGTATTTGTAAAGTTGCTTGTATTAAAAATGCATCTACAGTGGGTCCTGCTGGACAGAAAAGAAATATGCATGTATGTCAAACTGTATTGCTGTAACTGATGAAATGTATATATTTTCATTTTAAAAGATACTGGAAGGGAAGAAGTTAAGCTCAGCCTAGCTAACCTTAAGAAAAATAGCCTGAAATTAAATGACTTGGTTTAGGCCATAAATATTTTCTCTCACAGGTCTGAATGCAGCCAGAGACACAATGTCTGTGAAAAGCCTGGGCTGGGATCTTGCTCAATTGTCCTTAATGGTGAACTAATTGTTACCCTGGGGTGCCAGGGAATGGCTTGTTAGTTTCTGCAGGAAAAGTGGAAGTGTTGGCATTGTTTTACAGTTTCCAGATGCTGTAATAAACCTTAGCTAAACTTCTATGTGTGTATTGTGACACATCAGTGCCAGATCCTGGCTCAGTTTCTAGTGAGAGGGCTGTGTGGGAACCACAAAGTCAGGTGACCAGATGTGATGTCATTCTGCAGCCAGCACTGAATTGTATTTAAATACTACTGAGAAATGTGAGGTGTGCACTCTGTTTTGGGGCCTGACAAGACACTCATCCACTTTCATCTTGCCTTGCTTTAGTAAGTAACTATGGGAACAGTAATTCTTCAGTCAGTTAAAAAAATATAGTGAGATTAGCTAAATGCTGGGGGGGGGGGCTTCTGTATCTGTCTGTGCCTTTCCATATGTGTTGTTTTTTATATTTCCTGTGAATTAAACTCTTGTGTTTATTGTAAATACTAGATATTCAGTATTTTCATGTTTTTTTATTATTTATTATTAAATATATCTAAACCTTTCAGTGTGGCTTGTCTTTTAGAAAATATTCAGCCTTTGAGATTACTTGCATTTATTTAGTGGCACTGTGGCTCCACATTCCTGAAAATCTTGCTGCTTGGTTAAACACTACAATTTGTATTACTATTAATTTTACTGAGTGTAATTGGGTACCCTGGTAACAGCTTTAAAGTAGCTGGCTTTGGGTGTTCTGGTGGCAGCAAATCTACCTTATAGTCTGGGTGGAGGTGGCAGAGTGGGTAAGCCTTGACAGCCTTTCCCAGGGTGTGTGTGTGTGTGTGTGTGTGTGTGTGTGTGTGTGTGTGTGTGTGTGTGTGTGTGTGTGTGTGTGTGTGTGTGTGTGTGTGTGTGTGTGTGAAAATCAAATAAATTAAATCTCAAAGAGAGAGTGTGTGACAGCTACTTTGAACAGGGACACTGAGAGCACTTATTTCACAGAGAGGGTGGAGGAGGACTTGATTTGGAACACCCAGCTAAGGACTCAGCCCTATAGTGGTCTGTAGGAAGTCTTATTTGGGCCCAGGAGAGAAAGCCCAGCCCCAGGACTGGAGTGTGCATTCTCTTTGTGCTCTGGAGGGAAAATGTACTTGGTGCAGAGGGCTGCATCTGAAAATGCTATGTCTATTTTTCTCACAGCAAACTTTCTCCACCAGTGGCAGTGGTGAGGATTGAGGGTCCTTGATCACTGGCCCAGAAATGGGATGTCACAGTAATTAACAGGGATGTCAGCTTTCCCAAAGGGAATAATATAGCATTTTTCTATTTAGCTTTAATCCATGCTTTTGGCACCAATCAGTTGTCTGCATTAAACCTGCCTGCTGTATATTAACATCATTGGAGGATTGAATGATTGCTACCAATTTCCAATAATTAGCAAACTTGTTCAGCCACAGGCTGCCCAAGTTTGCCTGGACTTCTGAGAAATAAATTCCAAAGTGTAAGGGGCCCAGCACAGAACCCCATGGTACTCCACTGGTGACTGATCTTTTGCTAAAGGTGAAGTCACCCACTTTGACAGTACATGTCCTGTTGGTGAGCCAGTTGTCTACTCATCTGGTAATATATGGGTTAATTCCCAAATGGAAGAGTTTCTCTATAATACCTGAGTATGTGTCAAATACCTTGGCTAGGTCAAGATTGGGGGTATGCACTATTTTTCCCTCATCCAGGACCTTGACTTTCTTGAAGAAGTCAACCATGTTTAACAGGCATGATGCACCTTTAATGAATCCAAACTGGGTTGGGTCCAAAGTCTTGAGATTACATATGTCCTTGTTAATAAGGTCTATAATGATTCTTTCCATGGCCTTGCAGATGAGGCTAGTCAAGCTTATGGCCAAATAATTCCCAGGGTCGGTTGATGGTCCCCTTTTTTAAAGAGGGATTACTGCTGCTGTCCTCCATTCTGGCAGAACATAGTCCATTTGCAGGTTGTTGTTAAAAAGGATCCAGGTGGGTCTGCTAGGTCATGTTTTAAGTTGTCTAAAAGGCAACCTGGGATGTTGTCTGGTCCCACTGATACTGTGTTTTTGACCTTGGAGAGCACCAGGATGACTGCTGTCTTGAGATAATATGCTGAGGAATGGTGGCAGGTATACTTTGAGGGATGACTGGAGGGGACGGGGGAGTTTGCTCCAAATCTGTCAGCTAGCAGGTTGGCAATTAAGTCCAGTTGAGTATTGGTGGTGCCATCCACAACCAGTTCAGTGCATAGCTGGATATTCCCTTTTAGATTTTGGATGTAGTTAAAGAATGCCTTGTGATCATCCTTAGCTAGGGGGGCTATTTCTACTTCATAATTAGCTTTGGAGGACTTGCCAAGATCTCTGATTTTGTTTGTTTAAGCTAGAGAGGGATTTTTTCCTCTGCTGGGCCGTTCCCTCTTTTTCTTAGACATTAGTTTCTTTCTCTTGTTGTATAGCCTATTTATACTAGGAGTCCACCAGGGTGGCTTGTTTTTTTCTGCAAGACCTGTTTTTAATCTGGTCAGGTATAGCCAATTCTATGCAACTACTTAAGTGGTTATACAGGGCATTGGTGTACATCTTTACATAGGAGTCTGTGTTAACTGCTTTTAAGGGGGGCTTTAAAACTTCTTACACCATCACATAATAGAAAGTAATTTGCCTTTGAAAAATTCTTAAGTATTTTTCAGCTTGATGGGGTATCTGGTCTTATAATTACATTGAATGAGACAGATTAATGGTCTGATCTTACCAGGGAAGACATCACATGAGGGGTGGGGTTGCGATGCTCTCCCATGTTAGCAAGTACTATGTCGAGGACATTCAAGCTTCTTGTGGGTGTACTGACTAGCTGTTCCAGAGCATTTGCATTGACAAAGTCAAAGAACTTCTGAGCCAGAAAGTTTATGGTCATGTATGTGTTCAATTCAGTGGTAGGATAATTAAAATCACTCATGAATAAGATGCTGGGCTATATGTCAAGTGACTCCAGTAAGTCCAGGTACGCGGTATGCTTTTCCTCTTTCATGGTGAGGGACCTATATGTGATGTGGTAGGGGGCTTTGCCTATAGCTTCTCCTTATCTCCTTGAATCAATGTCACATTTTTCAAGACTTTTTATTTTAATGAAAATCCTCATCATTTTGTCTTCTTTTTTCAAGCATACTTGTTTACAAAAAGCACTTGTTTACAGATTAATCCAAGGGCATTAATCTAGATATTCATCTTTGCAAAAATAAGAGAAGATATCTTAATTCTATATATAATATAATTAGTGCACTTTTACATTCTACTCCCACCCTAGTAGTACAAGAACACTGCATACTAACATTAAACCTGCTTCCCTCTCTTGTTATACTGTAAAGCCTATATTTCTTACAACTGAAAAGTACTTGTTTACTTTAATATCTTTAACACATACAACAAAGACTGAAAAGACCTCCCCATATTTAAAATAGTTCTGAATATACACTACACAAACTGCTTTACTATTTATAACATGCAGTTTATATCATGAAATGTTTTATACAAATACTAACAACATAAATTGTTTAACTTACAGTTACTTTTTTCTCAGTTAGTGTCCTGGACATTAATGACATATGTTTTACAGTCCACCCACAAATTTAACAGTCAACAAAAGTCCATTCTTTTTCAGCCACTTTGTCTTGCAAAGTCATATTTCACAAATGTGAATGATGCTTTATAGTTTTCCATTTATTCACTAATTACATTCTACTCTCACCCTAGTCCTCTTTCTGTTCATCTACATCTCCCAACACCAGTCTCTGGTTCGGTTCAAGTCTAAGCCACTCCTGATTCTCCTAGTCAACTCATGTACTTTTTCTGTGTCTCAAACATTTTCCTTTAGAGCACTGGAAAAGGTTTCACTGACAAAGCCTATCTATGAACCTTATTGTCAGAAGAATGAGAAACAGAGTCACTGTTTGCTGACTCACTTTTTGTTGGATAAACTCTTTTATTTCCTCCTTAGCTTGTTCTACATCTAGAAATGTCTTTGATCCTCCAGGAAAAAAAACATTCTGAAGACAGTTGGATACAGTAGCTTGAATCTCATATATGCTTCAACATTCCTTGATTGTTGCATTAAGTTTGCTTCTCTTCTGCCTGGTGTACAGTGAATAGTCATTTTCTACAAAGATTCTGCTGTCTCCCATTTTTTAATACTTTTCTATTCTGCCACAGTTTTACCAGGATCATCTCTTTCTGCTGGTATAATTGCATTTTTACTAATATAGGTGTTGGCTGCCTTCTCATGGCAGGTTTGGACCATACACTCGAGATGCCCCTTCAATTAATAAATCCTGTTATGGAATAGCAGCCCAGTTGCTTATTTGGGCTCTCATAAAAGTAATGCAGTGTGTTTCTTCCAATTTCTCTGGTTAAGTAGAAACTCTCAGATTTTCTGTGCGTAATTTTTCTTCTAACTCTATATTTTTTTCAAACAGCTGTTCTTGAGATGTCTTATACTCAGACAGCCTTTTCTTCATTTTCACCTGATTTTTACAGTGTATCAGTTCATCTGCGTAGCTAGTTAAAGCATCTTTTATTTTCCAATCTTTTGTAATTTGAGTTGACATCCTCCTTTAGTGTTTCATTTATTTTGATCACCTTTGAATATATTTGATTTATTTTCCTCTAAATTACTGGAAGCTATCTCTTATACCAGAGCTGAAGCTTGAACCGTTTTTTGCGGAACATCTGTAGGATTCTTCCCACCCAGTGTTTTCTCTTCATCTTTCTGGCTGATTTCCTTTCAGCTTCTCTAAATTTCTTCTTTGTTGGCATCCAGGAAGCCTTCTTACCAGCCGGTAACTGAATTTTACTCAAGCTAACAACATCATTGAATCTTACTTCTCAGTTTCTTTTTTGAACACTGAGTGAGTTGAAATTAAGCTGTTGATCAGTGTGCAGCCATCTTGGAAGTCTATAAAATTCTCCCTCATGTTAGCGCCTGGATAGCAACCTTTC